>NW_020619603.1:6858119-6881454 GCF_003573695.1 Papaver somniferum
ACACACACACACACACACACACACGATTCTCATATGCAGCACTTTCCCTCTCTAAAATTGCAATCGCATACCCTCTCGAATCTCTCGAGTTTCCTACTCTCAAGGATGGATTAGACAATCAAAACTTCTTGCACAAAAATTGTGTAGCCTATATATTATTGAATGAAACCACAGAGGATATGTTATACATAAAATAAAAAATCTTATGTTTACTTCTAGTACAGATTAAACTAGCTGCTCACAAAGAAGCAATGGTATGATACAATCAGTGTATACATGAAGTGTAGCAATAAACCAACGAAAGCATCAGAAGTTTTAGTAACTACACACCATATAGCTCAAAGGTTTAAAAAATGCATCAGTATGTGGGTCTCAAGTGGTTTTGGTAACAGATCTCCTAAGCAAAGAAGCTACAACACAAGATGAACGAATGAAGCATAGAAAATCATCATTAATACATATATCATACAGTTTAAAGGCGAAAAATGCATCACTATGTTGGGTACAAGATCTTCTAAGCAAGAAAATGAATACTAAAAAGAAGAATAAAGCATGGAAAATCATCATCATCACAGATCATTCCAACTTCATAGAGCTAATATATCAAACAGTTGAGCTACATCAAAGAAACTTAACTGAAAAGAATTTAGCTTCAAAATCAGAATGTGTCACAGTTACTTATACATACCAATCTTCTTCTTTTTTCTTCTTCATGGAAGATCTTGAAGAAATGATGTTTCCTTTCAGCTGCTGGTTCCATTTTCTTCAAACAATCAAAATCCCTAAACTTCAAAAATCCTAGATAATTTTCCTCTTTCTCTTTTGTCACTCTCTTTCTGATAGATAGATAGTAGATAGGAAGATATAAAAATCAAAAAGGAAACCCTGGGTTTTGAATTCAATCTTGGTTCAGAGACTTGAAAGAAGAATGTACGATTTCCTCCAAAACCCATCTTCCCACTGCAACAAATCTTAAAACCCTTGTTGTGGGTTTTTAATTTTCCATCAGAATCCAGTGTACTCTGTTTCAGTAATAAAGAAGCGGGTTAACCCTTTTGTGATGGGTTTTGATACAGAGAGCTTTCGTCCAATACGAGTCCACCAGCAAAGGGGACTTCATTGATTTTGCTTCAGCTGTTCTCTGTATCGTCTCATCACTCTATTTCAGAGGAAATAAAATAAGATAGTAATTGTTTTGACTCTAAAGTCAAAATTCCACCCTTGTAGTCGATAGGACCTCTCCAAGGCCCAGGGTATTCAACTGGACTTGCCTGCATTTTGTTTGTTTTTTACTGATTCTTCTGAATCTGACCGACATGACTCTTACTTAAAAATATATAGTCAGTGCCTTCGTTCAATGAAACGGGGGCATTTTATTCGCTGACTCGGATCGATTTGAGTCCGGGATTAGTTATGGATCAGAACATGAGTCAGATTTGAGTCGAAATAAAAAACAGACTATCGGACATCTGATTCTAGCTAGCTGGGTCATGGGTCGAGTCAGCAAAAAAAAAAAAATCACACTAATAGTTGATTAGTAGTCTGAGTCTTATTTTGAGACCAAACGATGAGACTAACGAGTAAGACACTGTTGTAGAATTTGGGAGTTGGATAAAAAAACTCCTTTCATGTTTGTGAAGAAAAATGAAACATTCTTATAAAAGAAATATAATTTCTTTCAACATGCATAGATAACTTTGCATAGAGTTGGTTCATTACTAGTGACTGAAGACTGCGGCTATTTTTCTGGAGTATTGTAAACTATTTGAAGTGTGCAGATAATATGTAAGAAATGTTAATGGTCATGCAAGAAATGCTATTGAGCCAAAAACTGGGATCGAGTTTCCTACAGCTTTATAGTACAATGTTTTTACTGACAGTTCACAGTCGCATTAACTTGAATGTTTACTGCAAGTGCCAACTGTCTTGCAGGTTCAGTTACGGGCGTGCCAAAATGCACACTCCCTCCGTTCCAATTTAGCCGATGTTTTAGGAATTTTCAGGCAGATTAAGAAAGGGAGAGATATATAAAAAAATTCTATCTATGTCCTTGAAAAAAGTCTTCAAACATTAATTATTATTAGTGTATTTAAAAATAAACTTATGGTTTCAAGACAAATTGTGAGGGTATTGTTGGTTGTTTTGTGGGAAAAATATGAAAACTATCAAGTAATGTGGAACAAAAAAATAACCCTAGACACTAATCTAAAGTGGAACGGAGGGAGTATTAAACTTGAATAAGTACGTAAGAAACTATGATTAATCCCTTAATTACATAAGTTTTTGTGTGCAAACTGGTACAAATAAAAACGTCTAAATGGAAGTTCAAGTAGTTAACCATCAAATGACTGAACCCTGAATATATAGTAGCTTCATTTATACACTGAAACATCCTCAAACAACGACTGGAACTCAATGGATGTAGAAGTTCATTAAATACTTTGCATCTGGAAGTCTATCAATGAGTTCGAAAATCACATAATCCCCAACTTTCAGGTTGTTGTCAGTGGAAAACTTTGTATAGCCTTTAGTGAAAAAGTGCTGATATGAATATGAGGTGACATGAAGCTCCCAAGTGCGGCCTTCCTCATTTTGTAGCAAAACACCCATACTTTCTTCCCCGGTTATTGGGTTTGTTGCCTTAGCTGTAAAATGTCTTCTAGTAAATTTTACCGGGATATTCTGCAAAGGAAAAATGTCGTGATTTGGTTAACAAAATGGCAGTTGTTTGTGCCATAAAAACTTTAGTTACATAGCATTTAATCGGCAAACAATATTTATCAACTCACCATACACCTCTTATAGGAGGCCTTCACACAATTCCAGAAGAAAGGAAAAGGAGATCTGAAAGATAAGACTTTGATCTCGACATCTATTGCTGACCCAAGAATCTCTGCAAAACGAAGCACGCATATTATCAACCCGGTATATTATGAGGTGAATGCAAATCATCCTTCTTACCGTCATTAACAGTACCTCTCTTTTTTCTCATTGAATTTTCACATGGGCTTCCATGTCTCTTTCTTCTTCGCCCAAGTGGAAAAGGTGCAGAAGTGGCACATTCTTCTTGTGCAGGAATTGGAGAAGCAACAGGAGTTAAGCATTCTTGTTTGGGTCCATAACTCTCTTGAGCAGGAATTGGAGAAGCAACAGGAGTTAAGCATTCTTGTTCGGGTCCATAACTCTCTTGTGCAGGAATTGGAGAAGCAACAGGAGTGAAGCATTCTTCTTTTGGTCCATGACTCTCTTGCGCAGGAATTGGAGAAGCAACAGGAGTGAAGCATTCTTCTTTTGGTCCACTACTTTCTTTCACAGGAATTGGAGAAGGAACAGGAGAAAAATACTCTACTTCTGGTCCATGACTTTCTGGCGCAGGAATTGAAGAAGGAATAGGAGCAAAACACTCTTCTTTTGGTCCATGACTTTCTGGCACAAGAATTGCAGAAGGAACAGGACCAAAAGACTCTTTGTTTGGTACATGACTTTCTGGCGCAAGAACTGGAGAAGGAACAGGAGCAAAACACTGTTCTCTTGGACACCCATTTCACTTGAAAACCTTAACATGCAACTGCATTCCACCATCTTGCCTAAACACTAGGAAATCATACTTTTTCAAGCCATTCTGTTACACAAATGTTTCCCAGCCATCCTCGAGGAAGGTGCCATTTTCAGTTTTGTTCACTTGTACAATACAAGACGCTCCATTAGGCCCCTGAAGAATTGCCCATTCACATGCCGGAGATTGTGTGGGTAATCTGGGACAGAATGCTACAGGAATGCGCTGAAAACCGAAAAAATGAAATCTTATGTTCACTACTAGTAGGTAATACGTATTACAGTAGCTAGCAGGAAACAGACAACAGTGATAAACACGAAGGTCCGTTCATTCCAAAACAAAGTAAATATAACTAAATTGGATTCTAAGAAGCAATCAGAGAGTCTTAGTTGTGGAGTTTCTAGGTGATTGTGGAGTTGTTTGCATCATGATCCATAACAGAAGGCGACATGAACCAATGTAATCAGTTCTCACAAGTCTATTGGCCTGTTGTTGACACTAATGCCTATAATATTGATGCATCTTCTCAAACTGGGGATAATAAAGAGTACAATGCATATGCTGTTATGTCTTATGATTTAGAGAATGATCAGACTATTCCTACTTCTCCCCGTAAATGTACTCTAGCTCTTTTTAGCCTTTGTCAAGCAGATTTCGCTAATGGGAGCAAAGTAAATTAAGAGTTCTCTATCCACTAACTAAGCAGATTTAGCTAATGAGAGTAACGTAAATTAAGATTTTTCTATCCGTTATCCACAGTCAAAAATTCGGGCCACCAGAACACCTTTAGGCCATCAATAACATGACCTCAAATGGCCCAAAAATCTTGCAGCTGACAGTGATTAGTTTTCTGACCAAGTCTTTTACATACAAGTACACACCCCCCACTCTATTCTCAGATGCAGCACTTCCCTCTCTAAAATTGCTATCGCTTACCCTCTCGAATCTCTCGAGTCTCTTACTCTCATAGTTTGATATTATTATCATGGATGGATTAGACGACCAAAACTTCTTGCACAAAACGTCATGTGCAAAAAGATAAACATTCAACTGAAGATAAAAAGAAATCTTTTGTTTACTGCTAGTACAATCAGACTAGTTACCAGCCACGAAGTTATGGTACTGATGTAATCAGCGTAAACATGAAACGCAGAACACAGCATCGAACCAACGAATCACCAGCTTCATTTACTTTGTGAGTCTCAAGTGGGTTTTGGTAACAGCCATCATTAAATAGAAATATATATATCATACAGTTTAAAGGGGAAATATGCATCAGTATGTGGGTCTTCCCAAGTCATGTATGTAGGTAACAGATTTTCTAACACAAAAATGATGAAGAAAACATCACAGAGAAATACATCACCTCAACTTCATACAGCTAACATATCAAACAGTTGAGCTACAGGAAAAAAGAAAGTGTAAAATGCATCAGTATATGGGTCTACTCATGTCATGTATGTGATTTTGGTGACAGATCTTCTAAGCAAGGAAAGCAACAGTAAGATGATGAATAAAAGAATGAAAGTCATCAACATCATCACAGAGAAATACATCATTCAAACTTCTTTCAGCTAACAGATCAAACATTTGAGCTACATCAAAGAAACTTGATTGAAAAAAATTTAGCACCAAAACCAAAATACATAGCTACATATACATACCAATCTTCTTTTTTGATCTTCTTCATGGAAGATCTTGAAGAAATGATGTTTCCTTTCAGCTGCTGCTTCCATTTTCATCAAAGTTAAAAATCCCTAAACTTCAAAGAACCCTAGATGATTTTACTCTTCCTCTTTCTCTTTTGTCACTCTCTCTGATAGATAGGCAGATAAATCATAAAAGAAATCCTGGGTTTTGAATTTAATCTTGGTTCTTCAGAGACTTGAATGAACTCCATCTACCCCCTGCACTGAATCTTAAACTCTTTCTTGTTCTGGGTTGTTGATCAGAACTCAGTGTACTCTGTTTCAGTCATAAAGAAGAGAGAATTTAATAGTACTAGAAAATTGTTTGGACTCAAAGGTCAAGACTCCATGATGGGCCTTTGACTTTTCTGTACCCAAAAAAACACATATTTTTTTAAATTTGACCCACTCGAAAGTCTAACCATGACGATTACTGTACCTTCCTAATTTTTTTTTTTTAAACAAACTAATTTATTACTTAAACAAGATTGGGACACTGTCCCTTACAAAGACTCTCAATGAAATTGAGTTTTTCAACCTGTGACATGTTGGAAGTAGTGAAAACATAAACTGAAGAAGTTTCAACTTCTTTTGCTAAAACATCAACTAAACCAATAAAATCTCTCCTAAGAAAATACGAAAACAATTTTAAAACAACCAAATAAAGCTTGGAAATCCTTTGTGATTCTCCTTGCCCTCCACCCTAGATTTGGACTACACTCTTTTAAATATTCGATCACACTTTTACAATCACCAACGGTGGCGGAGCTACCTTGAAGCAAGGGTGTGCAGTTGCGACCGCTTGCTTTCACAAATCTCCACTAATAGGCTTAGTTATCCAAGCCCATAGAAAAGTTTGCTTCCCCTCCACGAATTCTTTTCTCTTCTTTTCCAATTCCATACCGCCATATCGAGAGAAACCATCAAAAACTCGTGTATTCCTAAAAGAAATTTCCATGATATGATTAAGTCCGAAAAATTCATTTAGATTAAAGCTAGTGTTGTTGATTATTAGTGTCTTTCTTCCACAACTTCAGATATACCATCTTTTGTCAGTTTGATTATGTAGTTTTTACTTTTTATCTAAATTAAGACTACGTTTCGTGCATGTCAAATTTTGAGGATTTTAGTATATCACGTTTTGCATGAAAAATTGATAGATTATGGATCCAACCTTGTTAGAGCATAGCTCGGTCGACCTCTCATGCGTTGTTATATCAAGCATGTTTGTCAATGTTAGTGATCAAAACTATGAGTCTTGATTTCTAGTCTACATAGCTAAGTCTCGGCCTAGGATAGAAAAGTGTAGTTGATCTCAAGGACTTCATGGTGATTCATCATACAACGACGAAGATCTACTCAAAGAACCATGGAACTTCATCAACAAAAAGGTATGTGCAGACTTGAACTTATGTATTACTCAATAGTCTATCTATTCTATCTCCTACCTCTTATGAGACAAAAGTCGTATGCTATATAGACTGGGTCATACACATTTTATATTTCGAGCTGAGTATACTCTATTTATCTATATCTTGAAATCATATGTTGGTAAAACGTTTCGCTTTGATCAGGTTTATCTTCGCCTAATGATGAAAGTCATAATGTTTCAATCACTTTGAAAATCGCTTTGACGAGAAATAGTATAACAACTATATAACGTCCTCTAAGAATGTTTCAATGGTTGGAATGAGAGTTTAGATCTATATAACCAATGATGGATATAAGCATTGTGTGGTAACACATATGTGCATAAGTCATATTCCTTAATCTGAAATTTGCGAACTTTGTTGATTGAGAGAAACCAGAGGAATTGGCTTTTCCAAGTCCGCGAACTCAGTTTGCGAACTCAGTCCGCGAATTGACGGAATTTCTTGTTTGCGTGTTTAGTCCGCGAACTCAGTCCGCGAACCTAGTCTGCGAACTGGTGGAAGCCTCTTTGCCGAGATTTTCTGCGGATTTCGGAAAACTCTGTCGGTTGCCTTAAGTCCGCGAACTTATTTGCGAGCTTTTGAAAAATACAAAAGTTATGCCTATGCAGTCATTTATTTGACGGAAAATAGGGTAAAATATTTTGTGTGACAAGGATAAAGTCTATTATGTCGTTATGCAAATAGTGATGGAAAAATAGAATAGATCCTTGTATGTATTCCACAGTAATGATCATCACTGATCCATATCTTATGTAATATTGTGAAGCTCCGTAATGTGTCTTATGTCGACCACGATACAACTAAGTTGATTATTTTGTGATTAACTTTGTTGGTTGTTCCGTAAGGTACTTTATGTCGAGCATTTTTGAACTAAATTAATCATCTTGATTAGTTATTTAGTTATTTGCTCCGAAAGTTTTCTTTTGTCGAGCAAAACATTTGACAATTAAATTGATTAATTCTGTGATTTGTTTGGTTGTGTTTTCTAATTAGATTGATTATAGGTTATCTTGTAATTAGTCTAGTTGAGTATTCATATATTCCACAAATCCTTGTGTTGAGTATATGAACGACTATACTAATCATGTTCTATTGGTTAATGTAGTCGTATATTCCGTAAGGTTTTCCTTATGTTGAGTATGTGAACGATTAAGTTAGTCATCTCCGTATGATTACCTTAGTCGTAGCTCCGTAAGTTTACTTATGTTGAGAACAATCAATTAAATTGATCACTTATGTGGTTTGATTTAGTTGCGTATACCAATTAAATTAATCATGGGTTTACTTGTGATTAATTTGAGTGAGTTTTGGATATAGAAAATCATTCCTATGGTTTTTGGTGTCCAATTAAAAATCCTTACGTTCTTTCGAAATTAAGGTCGCTCTTGTTGTTCTTTCGGAAATGACATCTAATGAGGGACAGTTCTTTTGAACTTATGCTTAATGGTAATATCTTGCGGGGTGTGCGGCTGTGGAATTTTATAGGGGTTATCTTGTATCGTAAAACTCCTTGATGAATGCATTTAGCTTCGTCTTTATGATTGCATCTAAATTAAGTTGGTATGTATTTTTTTCTTTTAGTCTATGAAACGTCTCTTCTTGGAAATTTCATTAGGATCCCGTTCTTGTACCTTTGCCAATTTTATTGACAAAAATAGGGAGAATTAATGTGTAGTTCTACTACATATACATATGGTTTCGGATCATTGTGTAAGGGGGAGTGGTTTCCATGTGAGATGGAGTATTGACTAAGGGGGAGTGATACATATCACCGTAGTATTATTGTTAAAGTCGTGATGCAATTGGACTTTGATGTTACATAATAATACTATGTCGTTGTATAATGATGATCGAGAATCTCGATTTCTCTCATTGTTATAGCTACGGATCTTCAACAACGGTGATGCTAAACTTACAAACTTTGGGATCACTGGAGTACTTGTAAGGACAAAGATTTCAGGGAACGTTGAAGATTAGACTATGGAATAGGAGCCACTAAAGTTTATCTTTTTTGTATTCTATATGTATTAATAGTTTTGTCACTAAAATTGACAAAGGGGGATATTGTTAGAGCATAGCTCGGTCGAACTCGCATGCGTTGCTATATCAAGCATGTTTGTCAATGTTAGTGATCAAAACTATGAGTCTTGATTTCTAGTCTACATAGCTAAGTCTCGGACTAGGATAGAAAATTGTAGTTGAGATCAATGACTTCATGGAGATTCATCATACAACGACGAAGATCTACTCAAGGAACCTTGGAAATTCATCAACAAAAAGCTATGTGGAGACTTAGACTTATCTATCACTCAAAAGTCTATCTATTCTATCTCCTACTTCTTATGAGACAAAAGTTGTATGCTATATAGACTGGATCGATCATACACATTTGATATTTAGAGCTGAATATACTCTACTTATCTATATATCGAAATCATGTGTTGGTAAAGCGTTTCGCTTTGATCAAGTTTATCTTCACCTAATGATGAAAGTCATAATGTTTCAATCACTTTGAAAATCGCTTTGACGAGAAATAGTGTAACAACTGTATAACGTCCTCTAAGAATGTTTCAATGGTTGGAATGAGAGTTTAGGTCTATATAACCAATGATGGATATAAGCATTGTGTGGTAATACATATGTGCATAAGTCTTATTCCTTAATCCGAAGTTTGCGAACTTTGTTGATTGGGAGAAACCGGAGGAATTGGCTTTGCCAAGTCCGCGAACTTAGTCTGCGAACTGACGGTAGTTCTCTTACCGTAAATTTCTGTTGGGATTTCCAAAAACTCGTTAGCGTGTTTAGTCCGCGAACTCAGTCCGAGAACTGGCGGAAGTCTCTTTGCCGAGATTTTCTACTGAGTTTGGAAAACTCTTCCGGTTGCCTTAAGTCCGCGAACTTGTTTGCGAACTTGAGTGGGTTATGATCTAAAGATGTGCTCTGAACATGAAACTTAAATTACTAAGGAATGAAGTATGCAAACCGTGGCTATAAAGTTCATGAGCCGATTCAAATTGAATCGAATCATCTTTGTTTCAATTGTGACTTGTGTAGTTACATAAGATCTCATAGAAATTTAACAACTATCTAACTAGTTCATTTGAGTCAATTGAACTAGTTATGGTGAAGAAGAACAAGTTTAATATGAAATGATCATATGGTTAACCTTTTGGGTAACTATGTTGAGCCAACATACACGTATACGTTTGGGCACGGTTTTCACGAATCTAGTAAACGTATATCTCAAGTGTGTGTGACAAGCTAAGTTTTCAATCTGACGGTTGAGAAATATTAGCTTGAATCTAAATCAAGTTTTCATCTAATGGTGAATATTGATTTCTTTGTACCTAAGGCAAAATACTGATTTGAAGAATATATAAATGAGACATCTAGCATTGGGCAAAACTAATCCCCACACGTTTGTGTGATACTAGTGCGCTCGCTAGAGTCGATTCTCCTCTAACCTTTGGTTTTCTTCTCTAAAACCAGGTTAACGACTTAAAGACTTCATTGGGATTGTGAATCCAGACCGATACTACTTTTATCGTAGTTGTGTAGATCTTCATTGTTCGTAATTTTCTTCTTTTTGATTTTTACAAATTAATCTTCCTGCTGGTGTATTTCATGGATTCATCGAGGTTAGTTTTCGTTTTTCTTTCTTATGGATTTTGCTGAAATTGATCTTGCTTACTGAATTTGATCTTCCTTACTGCCTTATTTGATGTTGTTTATGTGATTCCCATACTGTTGTTATTTCAGCAAAAACACCTCTAACACCAAATTTACGGTTCAGAACCCTAATATTTCCAAATCGCAGCATAAGGTTGTTGTAAACAAAAGAAAGTCCGCGTATCATAAGGTAGTAAGAAACATTATTCTTTTTTAATAACAATATTGTTGCCTTTGTTTCTTATCTGGATTGTGATTCGCTGATGAGTGCCAAATATTGTATATATCTATCCCTTTTTGTTGGCATTTAACTCATCTTTTATGCATTAATTCTACATTTTATCCCATATTCTGTATTTTCATTGTTTTCGAGAATAAATATTTTTATTAATTAATTTTGCATTTTTAGGTAATAAATAAAGTCTGGATGACTTGCGGAGCAAAAAGAGCAGAAAAGTAGTGAAAAGTCGGGAGAAATCACGCAAGGAAGCCGCGAAGAATGGTGCGCACAACCTCATTTTCTACACACAAAAACGCCTCCGTTCTCAGCCATCAGATCAGTTCTCAGAAGCATCCGATGGTCGCTCCTTCATAGAGCATCAAAATCTGAAGTCTCTGCCAAGCACCACAGCGCTGAAATTCCAAGCCTTCAGATTAGATGGTAGTTGAATCCAACGGTTGCTCCCTTGCTGTGCATCGAAGTTTGATATCTCCGCCTTACACTACAGTACCTAACTCCATCAAGTACCGTTCGTTTCGTTGTATCCCTTCATCCGACGGTCGCTCCTCGCTTGCCTCCGCATCACCGTCCGATCTACCTACCAGCTCCACATCTCACGGCTTAGTCTTTCTGAACATCAAAAATCGATGATGCCGCCACACACTGGAGCACCCGAACCCTATGACCTAACCAAACACCCCCCCTTCTTCCCAAAACAGTCGAGCTCTCCTTCACCACCATACCCTGTGTGCAGAACCACCTTCTCCACCGTACACCACCACCTTCTCCACCTCTGTCACCACCATCTCTACCACCTAACCTCCACCAAATCACTACCAAACACCACATCATCACTCCCTACCTATCTAGACCCCTATTCCCTCCATCTCTCACGTTTCATCCATGAAACCCTAGGCGTGAGAGGTTGATGAAATAGGTGACCTAGAGATGAAATAGGAGCATGGGAAAGGCACCAGGAGAGTCAGAGGAAGAATGGGTCGAGTTTAATTTGATGTTGCTACATCAAATTAGGTAAAAAAATCAAACCCTAGTCTACTGTTAATTTGGGAATTTTTTTTGGTAGAACCCTAATTGTGTCTGTGGGTATAAATAGCCTTGTGGGTGTTGTTGTAAAACTTTATGCTGGACTAGCCAGTGTCCAGAACTTTCAAGTTCTGTTAATTTTTAATTTCAGTTCTTAAATTTCAATTAAATTTCAATTTAGGTTTTGCAATTTACATTCCCTGTTTAGTAGTTTAAATGTTTGTTATGTTCATGTTAATATGCTTGTTTTAATTTCATGTTTATGTTCCTGTTAATGTGCTTGTTTTCATATCCTGTTGATGATCCTGTTAATGTGCTTGTTTTGATGCATTGTGTTGATAAGTTCCTTTGATAATGTTCCTGTTATGTTCCTGTTAATGCTAGGCTAGAAGCCTTTGAAGCACTGAATTGATTGAGTAATGGAAGAAATCAGTGCTCATAGCAAGCTGATTATCTTGCCATTCCATTTTTGTATGCTTAGGATGCATTGTGTTGATTGAGCATTGGGAGAAATTAGTGCTCATAGCAAGCTAATTCTCTTCCCATTCTATTTGTATGCCTGTATTCTTCCCTTGGCCTTGCATTGTCACCATTTCAGTTTCACCATCTCCCCTGCCCTTGGCTTAGGCCTTGGTTCACTTGCACTGTTCTCTGATTGTTGTTGTTTAGTTTCTTCATTGTCTTCATTGTCTTGTTTTATTTACTGCACTGCCTTTGCTATATTGCCTCATTGCCACTGTTACCTTGGCTTAGTGCCACCACTACTTGCACTGCCATCTCTTCTTGTTCTGCTGCTGCTACTACTTCCACTGCTTGTGCAGCTGCTGTGCACTTGCCCTTTGCACTGCTGCATTGCTTTCTTTGCCTTGTGCTGCTGCTGGTGCCTTCTCTGTGTTGCTTCTGCTGCTGTTGTTGCTGCCAAGCCTGCTGCCAAGCAAAAGCCCATCAGTCCACTGAACTTAACCAAAAGCCCAGAGCACAACTTGAGCTCACCAGAAGACCAAAACAAACCCATTAGGCCCAACTCATTCCAAGGGTATTCATAACCCATTAGCACTCAAAAGCCCATTGATTATTCATAGCCCAATAGCAAAATTTAGAACCCAAAATAGCTAGAAACTACAAAACACTCCCAATCTCTGTGGATCGACCCGTACTTGCACGAGCTACAACTGACGACCGTGCACTTGCGGTATTACTGTAGGCCCGTTTCATTTCGCTTCAATTTTACACACATCTCCGGGCCCACCAAGTTTTTGGCGCCGCTGCCGGGGATTGGTGCTGTGTTTTTCTTGTAGTTTTATTAGCTATTTTTGCATTTCACTGCATAGCATTTGCATCTGCATCTGCTTCACTTCATTTGCTGTTGGACCTGCTGTTCTGAACCTGTTTTTCCTCTGCTGGGACGCCACCAAGGAAAAGAACCAAAGCCCAACTGGGTTTTTGCAACAATATCAGAGCAGCTGGGCTGTGCTTAAAAGGTAACCCATTTAAGAGAACCCGAATTGTGGGCTTCCAATTTTTAATTGTGGGCTTGTAATATTAAAGCCAATTTTTGGGCTTCTCTTATTTTCTGTTGGGTTTGTAATTAATTTTTGTGGGCTTGTTTGTTTAATTTGTGGGCTTGTTTAAATTCTTTCATTGGACTTGTATTTTGGACTCTGGGTTTAAACCCAGCTGAGCTTGTAACCGATTGTGGGCTTGTTTCCACTCAAGAGTGGACCTCAAAACCAAAGTTTTAAAACAAACGTCGGGCCTTAACCAACTGGGCCAAATTAAACTTTCAAAATTAAAACTTAGTGTTTCGTGGGCCGCAGCCTTCCTCCCATTCCATTAGAGGACCAACAGTGGGCTTGCTCCCAAATTCAAAAAAAAAAAGAAAAAAAGAAAACAAATTTATTTTCTTAAATAAATATTTTCTCTCCCATTCAAAAATCAAAAATTTCTCCCATAAAAACCAAAGTTTTCCAAATGTTTCCCTAAAAACCAAAATTTTTCTTTTTCCCATCAAAACCAAATGTCTCCCGACAAAACCAAATTTTTCCCAAAAAGTCCAATCCCATTAAAAACCAAATTTTCTTGTAGATAATGTGTTAGTTCAATTTCCTTTTGTATATATTTTGTGCTCATCCATTGTGACTCTGAATATGTTGGAGTTTTGCCTTGGATAACGGAGTTTTAATTCTGCTTTCGCCGAAATCGGGTATTCTCTCTCCTTTTACTCTACTCAGCATGTCCCTTTCCATATGTTGCATTTTAATTCTTTCCATATTTTTAAACATTCAGGACAATGTTTAGTTTAGGTTTGGGGGTATAGAGTAGATACCACGATAATATGCCATAATTGAAAACAAAACTCCATCTTTTTGAAAAAATTGAAAAATTCCAAAAAAAATTGAAAAATCAAAATAAAAAATTTAAAAATTGAAAAAAACAAAACATAAAAATGGAGCTCATTTACCTTGAAATGTTGACTCTTGTGCAAATATGTAATTATTAGGAGTCTTAGTCTAGATATTTAGGCACCCTGATTCTAGCACAATTCACATAGTGATAAGAAATTTGCACGCGCACGATCTACCAATACATGTATAGCCTCGATCTTCAAGGTGTTTGATAGGAAGTCACGATTGCCAATCACTTTAGAATACTGAACGAAACTTGACTAGCTTGTTCTTTGGTTGGTTGGGATAGAAGGTGGAGGTTACATTAAGAAAGACAACCATCGAATTTAACTGGGTGCATCAAAAAGGGCTACCTCTTGCAAAGTGTCATGTAATCTTTTGTTTCCTTTTGTATATGTATCAAAAGTGTTTCCTTGTTCAAAAAAAAAAAAAAAAAAAAAAAAAAAAAAAAAAAAAAAAAAAAAAAAAAAAAAAAAAAAAAAAAAAAAAAAAAAAAAAAAAAAAAAAAAAAAAAAAAAAAAAAAAAAAAAAAAAAAAAAAAAAAAAATCAAGTATTTATCAATTCCATCATCTCTTGTTCCAAAAATAAAAGAGAATAGTCAATGTAAATAAGAGTCATGTAAAGAGTCATCTTTTGTGTTTTATTGTAATAAGCAAGGAAGGGTGTATGCCATTGATGTACAACGCGAGTAATTGTGAAATACCTCCAACTCATTCACAATTCTCGTAAAGTCCGGACAGCTAGCTAGATTTCGACCTTGGTTCTTAGCTTGAGAAACTATCTCTTGGTGATTAGTAGTCATAACTTCAGATCTTTCTTTACACATGTGTAGATACACTTTACACTCTTATCACATGTCTTTTTTTGTTATCAGTGCTAGGATTGTGCCTTTGATAGCTAGATTGACATCTCCATTTTGCTGTGAGCTTAAACTGTTTTGCACATGTCACATTTGATGGAATATGAGCTCATATTTTGTCCTTAGGTTTTATAGGCACACCTCTGGTAAACCTTCACGAGACTTCACTCGTCCACTAGGGACACTTAGTGGTTTAAAAGGCTTAGTGCATACGCTAAATGCATTCGAGAGACCAACGACAGTGGTATAGTTAGGATTTCCTTACTTCTGTTTTACTTGAGGACAAGTAAAATTCAGGTTTGGGGGTATTTGATGAGTGCCAAATATTGTATATATCTATCCCTTTTTGTTGGCATTTAACTCATCTTTTATGCATTAATTCTACATTTTATCCCATATTCTGTATTTTCATTGTTTTCGAGAATAAATATTTTTATTAATTAATTTTGCATTTTTAGGTAATAAATAAAGTCTGGATGACTTGCGGAGCAAAAAGAGCAGAAAAGTAGTGAAAAGCCGGGAGAAATCACGCAAGGAAGTCGCGAAGAATGGTGCGCACAACCTCATTTTCTACACACAAAAACGCCTCCGTTCTCAGCCATCAGATCAGTTCTCAGAAGCATCCGATGGTCGCTCCTTCATAGAGCATCAAAATCTGAAGTCTCTGCCAAGCACCACAGCGCTGAAATTCCAAGCCTTCAGATTAGATGGTAGTTGAATCCAACGGTTGCTCCCTTGCTGTGCATCGAAGTTTGATATCTCCGCCTTACACTACAGTACCTAACTCCATCAAGTACCGTTCGTTTCGTTGTATCCCTTCATCCGACGGTCGCTCCTCGCTTGCCTCCGAGTCACCGTCCGATCTACCTACCAGCTTCACATCTCACGGCTTAGTCTCGCTGAACATCAAAAATCGATGAAGCCGCCTCACACCCAAGTGTCGAACACCCTAGACCTCAAACAAACAGCCCCTACCCTAACCCATATCGACCTCTCCTCCCTCACCTCCCTCTGCAGAACCACCTTCTTCACCTGCCGCACCACCATCATCATCATCACCATCACCCTGCAACAGCCATCTCTACCACCTAACCGCCACCAAATTATCTAACCACCACAGCCCACTCTCACCACCAACTATCCATGATGATTTTCAATCCCTTCATCAACATCACACGACCTCAGTGACGTGTGGAATTGGTGAAAGTGATTGCATGTCATCAATCGAGGACAACAAGGCTATGGAGAGGTAGAGAAAGAGAATTGGCATCATGGGTTGCGACTATCACGATGGATTAGGTAATTGAGACAACCTAATTTCTATTTTGTGTAATTTGGGGAAGAACAAACCCTAATTTTGGGGGAATTAGGTATTTAGGGAAATTGAAGCTTGTAACTATAAATAGAGAATGGGTGTGGTGTAGAAAGGCAGACTGGGTTAGCCAGTTTCATGCTTAAGAGGCCTGGACTAGCCAGGACCTCAACTGTCATGTTTTAGTTCAATTTGATGCTTTGTTTTATGTTCATGTTCCACTTGCAATTTCAATTCCAGCTCTTTATCACAGTTAACAGTTGGATGTTGTATGATGTTTAGTTTCTTCAATTTCATTTCTGTTAATGTTTGTCCCCTGTTAATGTGCATGTTTGAATTTCCTGTTTTAATCTTCATGTTAGTGCCATGTTTAGTTCCATGTAATGTTAATATATCTGTTTTGTGATACATGTGAAGTGATGGAATGCTAGGCTAGAAGCCTTTGAAGCACTGAATTGATTGAGTAATGGAAGAAATCAGTGCTCATAGCAAGCTGATTATCTTGCCATTCCATTTTTGTATGCTTAGGGTGCATTGTGTTGATTGAGTAGTGGGGAGAAACTAGTGCTCACTAGTGACAATGAGCAAGCTAGTTCTCTTCCCACTCTGGAAGAATGCCTTAGTTTTGCTCCATTTCAGTTTCACTATCATCCCTGCCCTTGGCTTAGGCCTTGGTTCATCTTGCATTGTTCTTTACTTTTTCCCTGTGTTGCCCTGTGTTGCTTCCATGTTCATGTTGTTTGCCTTTTTCTTCCTTGCTTCTGCTTCCACTGCCTTGCTGTTGCTGAAGCTGCTGTTGATGCAGCTGTTTTTTCCTTCCTACTGCGGTTGCTGCTGTTTTCTTGGCCTTGTGCTGCTGTGCACTGCTTGTGCAGCTGATGCTGCAACCCATCTGCCCTGCAACCCTGCTGTTGCTGCTTTCCTTTGCATTGCTGCATTGCCTCCCTTCCACTGCTGCTGCTGCTGCAACTGAACCCAAAGCTCACTTCAACACTGAGCCCAAGTTCAGTTTACTTAATCCAAAAGCCCAAGTTCATTAATAAGGCCCAGTCCACAGTTCTCTCCAAAAGCCTAGTGTACTGATAGGCTAAAGCTAAAGCCCAGTTCATTCCCAAAGAACTCAAAGGCCCAAAGTACAATCATAACCCATTGGTTACCAAAATCCATTGGTATCCAAAGCCCAACAATAGCAACTAGAACCCAAAATAGCTAGAAACACTACAAAACACTCCCAATCTCTGTGGATCGACCCGTACTTGCACGAGCTACAACCGACGACCGTGCACTTGCGGTATTACTGTAGGCCCGCGTTTCATTTCGCTTCAATTCTATACGTTTTCCCGGGCCTGCCAACTCATTCACAATTCTCGTAAAGTCCGGACAGCTAGCTAGATTTCGACCTCAGTTCTTAGCCTGAGAAACTATCTCTTGGTGATTAGTAGTCATAACTTCAGATCTTTCTTTACACATGTGTAGATACACTTTACACTCTTATCACATGTCTTTTTTTGTTATCAGTGCTAGGATTGTTCCTTTGATAGCTAGATTGACATCTCCATTTTGCTGTGAGCTTAAACTGTTTTGCACATGTCACATTTGATGGAATATGAGCTCATATTTTGTCCTTAGGTTTTATAGGCACACCTCTGGTAAACCTTCACGAGACTTCACTCGTCCACTAGGGACACTTAGTGGTTTAAAAGGCTTAGTGCATACGCTAAATGCATTCGAGAGACCAACGACAGTGGTATAGTTAGGATTTCCTTACTTCTGTTTTACTTGAGGACAAGTAAAATTCAGGTTTGGGGGTATTTGATGAGTGCCAAATATTGTATATATCTATCCCTTTTTGTTGGCATTTAACTCATCTTTTATGCATTAATTCTACATTTTATCCCATATTCTGTATTTTCATTGTTTTCGAGAATAAATATTTTTATTAATTAATTTTGCATTTTTAGGTAATAAATAAAGTCTGGATGACTTGCGGAGCAAAAAGAGCAGAAAAGTAGTGAAAAGCCGGGAGAAATCACGCAAGGAAGTCGCGAAGAATGGTGCGCACAACCTCATTTTCTACACACAAAAACGCCTCCGTTCTCAGCCATCAGATCAGTTCTCAGAAGCATCCGATGGTCGCTCCTTCATAGAGCATCAAAATCTGAAGTCTCTGCCAAGCACCACAGCGCTGAAATTCCAAGCCTTCAGATTAGATGGTAGTTGAATCCAACGGTTGCTCCCTTGCTGTGCATCGAAGTTTGATATCTCCGCCTTACACTACAGTACCTAACTCCATCAAGTACCGTTCGTTTCGTTGTATCCCTTCATCCGACGGTCGCTCCTCGCTTGCCTCCGAGTCACCGTCCGATCTACCTACCAGCTTCACATCTCACGGCTTAGTCTCGCTGAACATCAAAAATCGATGAAGCCGCCTCACACCCAAGTGTCGAACACCCTAGACCTCAAACAAACAGCCCCTACCCTAACCCATATCGACCTCTCCTCCCTCACCTCCCTCTGCAGAACCACCTTCTTCACCTGCCGCACCACCATCATCACCATCACCCTGCAACAGCCATCTCTACCACCTAACCGCCACCAAATTATCTAACCACCACAGCCCACTCTCACCACCAACTATCCATGATGATTTTCAATCCCTTCATCAACATCACACGACCTCAGTGACGTGTGGAATTGGTGAAAGTGATTGCATGTCATCAATCGAGGACAACAAGGCTATGGAGAGGTAGAGAAAGAGAATTGGCATCATGGGTTGCGACTATCACGATGGATTAGGTAATTGAGACAACCTAATTTCTATTTTGTGTAATTTGGGGAAGAACAAACCCTAATTTTGGGGGAATTAGGTATTTAGGGAAATTGAAGCTTGTAACTATAAATAGAGAATGGGTGTGGTGTAGAAAGGCAGACTGGGTTAGCCAGTTTCATGCTTAAGAGGCCTGGACTAGCCAGGACCTCAACTGTCATGTTTTAGTTCAATTTGATGCTTTGTTTTATGTTCATGTTCCACTTGCAATTTCAATTCCAGCTCTTTATCACAGTTAACAGTTGGATGTTGTATGATGTTTAGTTTCTTCAATTTCATTTCTGTTAATGTTTGTCCCCTGTTAATGTGCATGTTTGAATTTCCTGTTTTAATCTTCATGTTAGTGCCATGTTTAGTTCCATGTAATGTTAATATATCTGTTTTGTGATACATGTGAAGTGATGGAATGCTAGGCTAGAAGCCTTTGAAGCACTGAATTGATTGAGTAATGGAAGAAATCAGTGCTCATAGCAAGCTGATTATCTTGCCATTCCATTTTTGTATGCTTAGGGTGCATTGTGTTGATTGAGTAGTGGGGAGAAACTAGTGCTCACTAGTGACAATGAGCAAGCTAGTTCTCTTCCCACTCTGGAAGAATGCCTTAGTTTTGCTCCATTTCAGTTTCACTATCATCCCTGCCCTTGGCTTAGGCCTTGGTTCATCTTGCATTGTTCTTTACTTTTGCCCTGTGTTGCCCTGTGTTGCTTCCATGTTCATGTTGTTTGCCTTTTTCTTCCTTGCTTCTGCTTCCACTGCCTTGCTGTTGCTGCAGCTGCTGTTGCTGCAGCTGTTTTTTCCTTTCTACTGCGGTTGCTGCTGTTTTCTTGGCCTTGTGCTGCTGTGCACTGCTTGTGCAGTTGATGCTGCAACCCATCTGCCCTGCAACCCTGCTGTTGCTGCTTTCCTTTGCATTGCTGCATTGCCTCCCTTACACTGCTGCTGCTGCTGCAACTGAACCCAAAGCTCACTTCAACACTGAGCCCAAGTTCAGTTTACTTAATCCAAAAGCCCAAGTTCATTAATAAGGCCCAGTCCACAGTTCTCTCCAAAAGCCTAGTGTACTGATAGGCTAAAGCTAAAGCCCAGTTCATTCCCAAAGAACTCAAAGGCCCAAAGTACAATCATAACCCATTGGTTACCAAAATCCATTGGTATCCAAAGCCCAACAATAGCAACTAGAACCCAAAATAGCTAGAAACACTACAAAACACTCCCAATCTCTGTGGATCGACCCGTACTTGCACGAGCTACAACCGACGACCGTGCACTTGCGGTATTACTGTAGGCCCGCGTTTCATTTCGCTTCAATTCTATACGTTTTCCCGGGCCTGCCAACTCATTCACAATTCTCGTAAAGTCCGGACAGCTAGCTAGATTTCGACCTCAGTTCTTAGCCTGAGAAACTATCTCTTGGTGATTAGTAGTCATAACTTCAGATCTTTCTTTACACATGTGTAGATACACTTTACACTCTTATCACATGTCTTTTTTTGTTATCAGTGCTAGGATTGTTCCTTTGATAGCTAGATTGACATCTCCATTTTGCTGTGAGCTTAAACTGTTTTGCACATGTCACATTTGATGGAATATGAGCTCATATTTTGTCCTTAGGTTTTATAGGCACACCTCTGGTAAACCTTCACGAGACTTCACTCGTCCACTAGGGACACTTAGTGGTTTAAAAGGCTTAGTGCATACGCTAAATGCATTCGAGAGACCAACGACAGTGGTATAGTTAGGATTTCCTTACTTCTGTTTTACTTGAGGACAAGTAAAATTCAGGTTTGGGGGTATTTGATGAGTGCCAAATATTGTATATATCTATCCCTTTTTGTTGGCATTTAACTCATCTTTTATGCATTAATTCTACATTTTATCCCATATTCTGTATTTTCATTGTTTTCGAGAATAAATATTTTTATTAATTAATTTTGCATTTTTAGGTAATAAATAAAGTCTGGATGACTTGCGGAGCAAAAAGAGCAGAAAAGTAGTGAAAAGCCGGGAGAAATCACGCAAGGAAGTCGCGAAGAATGGTGCGCACAACCTCATTTTCTACACACAAAAACGCCTCCGTTCTCAGCCATCAGATCAGTTCTCAGAAGCATCCGATGGTCGCTCCTTCATAGAGCATCAAAATCTGAAGTCTCTGCCAAGCACCACAGCGCTGAAATTCCAAGCCTTCAGATTAGATGGTAGTTGAATCCAACGGTTGCTCCCTTGCTGTGCATCGAAGTTTGATATCTCCGCCTTACACTACAGTACCTAACTCCATCAAGTACCGTTCGTTTCGTTGTATCCCTTCATCCGACGGTCGCTCCTCGCTTGCCTCCGAGTCACCGTCCGATCTACCTACCAGCTTCACATCTCACGGCTTAGTCTCGCTGAACATCAAAAATCGATGAAGCCGCCTCACACCCAAGTGTCGAACACCCTAGACCTCAAACAAACAGCCCCTACCCTAACCCATATCGACCTCTCCTCCCTCACCTCCCTCTGCAGAACCACCTTCTTCACCTGCCGCACCACCATCATCACCATCACCCTGCAACAGCCATCTCTACCACCTAACCGCCACCAAATTATCTAACCACCACAGCCCACTCTCACCACCAACTATCCATGATGATTTTCAATCCCTTCATCAACATCACACGACCTCAGTGACGTGTGGAATTGGTGAAAGTGATTGCATGTCATCAATCGAGGACAACAAGGCTATGGAGAGGTAGAGAAAGAGAATTGGCATCATGGGTTGCGACTATCACGATGGATTAGGTAATTGAGACAACCTAATTTCTATTTTGTGTAATTTGGGGAAGAACAAACCCTAATTTTGGGGGAATTAGGTATTTAGGGAAATTGAAGCTTGTAACTATAAATAGAGAATGGGTGTGGTGTAGAAAGGCAGACTGGGTTAGCCAGTTTCATGCTTAAGAGGCCTGGACTAGCCAGGACCTCAACTGTCATGTTTTAGTTCAATTTGATGCTTTGTTTTATGTTCATGTTCCACTTGCAATTTCAATTCCAGCTCTTTATCACAGTTAACAGTTGGATGTTGTATGATGTTTAGTTTCTTCAATTTCATTTCTGTTAATGTTTGTCCCCTGTTAATGTGCATGTTTGAATTTCCTGTTTTAATCTTCATGTTAGTGCCATGTTTAGTTCCATGTAATGTTAATATATCTGTTTTGTGATACATGTGAAGTGATGGAATGCTAGGCTAGAAGCCTTTGAAGCACTGAATTGATTGAGTAATGGAAGAAATCAGTGCTCATAGCAAGCTGATTATCTTGCCATTCCATTTTTGTATGCTTAGGGTGCATTGTGTTGATTGAGTAGTGGGGAGAAACTAGTGCTCACTAGTGACAATGAGCAAGCTAGTTCTCTTCCCACTCTGGAAGAATGCCTTAGTTTTGCTCCATTTCAGTTTCACTATCATCCCTGCCCTTGGCTTAGGCCTTGGTTCATCTTGCATTGTTCTTTACTTTTGCCCTGTGTTGCCCTGTGTTGCTTCCATGTTCATGTTGTTTGCCTTTTTCTTCCTTGCTTCTGCTTCCACTGCCTTGCTGTTGCTGCAGCTGCTGTTGCTGCAGCTGTTTTTTCCTTTCTACTGCGGTTGCTGCTGTTTTCTTGGCCTTGTGCTGCTGTGCACTGCTTGTGCAGTTGATGCTGCAACCCATCTGCCCTGCAACCCTGCTGTTGCTGCTTTCCTTTGCATTGCTGCATTGCCTCCCTTACACTGCTGCTGCTGCTGCAACTGAACCCAAAGCTCACTTCAACACTGAGCCCAAGTTCAGTTTACTTAATCCAAAAGCCCAAGTTCATTAATAAGGCCCAGTCCACAGTTCTCTCCAAAAGCCTAGTGTACTGATAGGCTAAAGCTAAAGCCCAGTTCATTCCCAAAGAACTCAAAGGCCCAAAGTACAATCATAACCCATTGGTTACCAAAATCCATTGGTATCCAAAGCCCAACAATAGCAACTAGAACCCAAAATAGCTAGAAACACTACAAAACACTCCCAATCTCTGTGGATCGACCCGTACTTGCACGAGCTACAACCGACGACCGTGCACTTGCGGTATTACTGTAGGCCCGCGTTTCATTTCGCTTCAATTCTATACGTTTTCCCGGGCCTGCCAACTCATTCACAATTCTCGTAAAGTCCGGACAGCTAGCTAGATTTCGACCTCAGTTCTTAGCCTGAGAAACTATCTCTTGGTGATTAGTAGTCATAACTTCAGATCTTTCTTTACACATGTGTAGATACACTTTACACTCTTATCACATGTCTTTTTTTGTTATCAGTGCTAGGATTGT
>NW_020619603.1:6883434-6885122 GCF_003573695.1 Papaver somniferum
TTAGCCAGTTTCATGCTTAAGAGGCCTGGACTAGCCAGGACCTCAACTGTCATGTTTTAGTTCAATTTGATGCTTTGTTTTATGTTCATGTTCCACTTGCAATTTCAATTCCAGCTCTTTATCACAGTTAACAGTTGGATGTTGTATGATGTTTAGTTTCTTCAATTTCATTTCTGTTAATGTTTGTCCCCTGTTAATGTGCATGTTTGAATTTCCTGTTTTAATCTTCATGTTAGTGCCATGTTTAGTTCCATGTAATGTTAATATATCTGTTTTGTGATACATGTGAAGTGATGGAATGCTAGGCTAGAAGCCTTTGAAGCACTGAATTGATTGAGTAATGGAAGAAATCAGTGCTCATAGCAAGCTGATTATCTTGCCATTCCATTTTTGTATGCTTAGGGTGCATTGTGTTGATTGAGTAGTGGGGAGAAACTAGTGCTCACTAGTGACAATGAGCAAGCTAGTTCTCTTCCCACTCTGGAAGAATGCCTTAGTTTTGCTCCATTTCAGTTTCACTATCATCCCTGCCCTTGGCTTAGGCCTTGGTTCATCTTGCATTGTTCTTTACTTTTGCCCTGTGTTGCCCTGTGTTGCTTCCATGTTCATGTTGTTTGCCTCTTTCTTCCTTGCTTCTGCTTCCACTGCCTTGCTGTTGCTGCAGCTGCTGTTGCTGCAGCTGTTTTTTCCTTCCTACTGCGGTTGCTGCTGTTTTCTTGGCCTTGTGCTGCTGTGCACTGCTTGTGCAGCTGATGCTGCAACCCATCTGCCCTGCAACCCTGCTGTTGCTGCTTTCCTTTGCATTGCTGCATTGCCTCCCTTCCACTGCTGCTGCTTCTGCAACTGAACCCAAAGCTCACTTCAACACTGAGCCCAAGTTCAGTTTACTTAATCCAAAAGCCCAAGTTCATTAATAAGGCCCAGTCCACAGTTCTCTCCAAAAGCCTAGTGTACTGATAGGCTAAAGCTAAAGCCCAGTTCATTCCCAAAGAACTCAAAGGCCCAAAGTACAATCATAACCCATTGGTTACCAAAATCCATTGGTATCCAAAGCCCAACAATAGCAACTAGAACCCAAAATAGCTAGAAACACTACAAAACACTCCCAATCTCTGTGGATCGACCCGTACTTGCACGAGCTACAACCGACGACCGTGCACTTGCGGTATTACTGTAGGCCCGCGTTTCATTTCGCTTCAATTCTATACGTTTTCCCGGGCCTGCCAACTCATTCACAATTCTCGTAAAGTCCGGACAGCTAGCTAGATTTCGACCTCAGTTCTTAGCTTGAGAAACTATCTCTTGGTGATTAGTAGTCATAACTTCAGATCTTTCTTTACACATGTGTAGATACACTTTACACTCTTATCACATGTCTTTTTTTGTTATCAGTGCTAGGATTGTGCCTTTGATAGCTAGATTGACATCTCCATTTTGCTGTGAGCTTAAACTGTTTTGCACATGTCACATTTGATGGAATATGAGCTCATATTTTGTCCTTAGGTTTTATAGGCACACCTCTGGTAAACCTTCACGAGACTTCACTCGTCCACTAGGGACACTTAGTGGTTTAAAAGGCTTAGTGCATACGCTAAATGCATTCGAGAGACCAACGACAGTGGTATAGTTAGGATTTCCTTACTTCTGTTTTACTTGAGGACAAGTAAAATTCAGGTTTGGGGGTATTT
>NW_020619603.1:6885132-6905890 GCF_003573695.1 Papaver somniferum
TATCCCTTTTTGTTGGCATTTAACTCATCTTTTATGCATTAATTCTACATTTTATCCCATATTCTGTATTTTCATTGTTTTCGAGAATAAATATTTTTATTAATTAATTTTGCATTTTTAGGTAATAAATAAAGTCTGGATGACTTGCGGAGCAAAAAGAGCAGAAAAGTAGTGAAAAGCCGGGAGAAATCACGCAAGGAAGCCGCGAAGAATGGTGCGCACAACCTCATTTTCTACACACAAAAACGCCTCCGTTCTCAGCCATCAGATCAGTTCTCAGAAGCATCCGATGGTCGCTCCTTCATAGAGCATCAAAATCTGAAGTCTCTGCCAAGCACCACAGCGCTGAAATTCCAAGCCTTCAGATTAGATGGTAGTTGAATCCAACAGTTGCTCCCTTGCTGTGCATCGAAGTTTGATATCTCCGCCTTACACTACAGTACCTAACTCCATCAAGTACCGTTCGTTTCGTTGTATCCCTTCATCCGACGGTCGCTCCTCGCTTGCCTCCGCATCACCGTCCGATCTACCTACCAGCTCCACATCTCACGGCTTAGTCTCGCTGAACATCAAAAATCGATGAAGCCGCCACACACTGGAGCACCCGAACCCTAGACCTCAAACAAACAGCCCCTACCCTAACCCATATCGACCTCTCCTCCCTCACCTCCCTGTTTGCAGAACCACCACCACCTACTCTGCCGTACCAGTTCCATCGCCACCTCCTTCTCCATCAACAACTCCCCACAACAACCACAATCCATCATATCCCTCAATACCCCCATCACCTATTAATCTATTTCAACAACTCCACCATCCTCATCACTGTTAGGGTTGGATTTGGTGAATTAGGTTGATAGATGAAGCAATTGGCGCGTGGGAATGGAGCAGGTGAACAAGGAAAATAATGGGTCGACGATTGAAGTGTCAAATCACATGTTTGGTGAGTAAAATTCGAAACCCTAATTTCAACTGTCCAAATTAGGTTTTTGGGGATTTTTATAGAAAACCCTAATTTCTGTTAGGGAAAGCCTGGAGACGAATAGAGAGAAACATGGGTTCAAATTGTACTATCAAATTAGGTAGAATCAAATACCTAATTTCTGTGTTGTTTGATTTTGGGATTTGGGTGAAGAACCCTAATTTTGTATTTTGGGGAAATGGGGTCTGTGGGTATAAATAGCCTTGTGGGTGTTGTTGTAAAACTTTATGCTTGGATTAGCCGGCGTCCAGGACTTTCATGTCCTGTTAATGTGTTTTTTTCTCTTCAGTTTTGTGCTGTTTCATGCACTTTTCATGTTCTGTTAATGTTGTTTTTTAGTTCAATTTTATGTTAATTTTCAATTTCAGTTCAATTTCATTTATTTTCATATCCTGTTTTGTTCCTTGTGATGTTTGTTCCTTCATTTCAGTTGTAATGTTTGTTCTGTTAAGATTTAATTTCAGTTGTGATGTTTGTTCCTTGTGATGTCTGTTAAGGTTTAATTTCAGTTGTTTCATGTTCTTGTGATGTTTGTTCCTGTTGTCTTAATTCACTGTTAGTTTAGTGGAATGCTAGGCTAGAAGCCTTTGAAGCACTGAATTGATTGAGTAATGGAAGAAATCAGTGCTCATAGCAAGCTGATTATCTTGCCATTCCATTTTTGTATGCTTAGGGTGCATTGTGTTGATTGAGTAGTGGGGAGAAACTAGTGCTCACTAGTGACAATGAGCAAGCTAGTTCTCTTCCCACTCTGGAAGAATGCCTTAGTTTTGCTCCATTTCAGTTTCACTATCATCCCTGCCCTTGGCTTAGGCCTTGGTTCATCTTGCATTGTTCTTTACTTTTGCCCTGTGTTGCCCTGTGTTGCTTCCATGTTCATGTTGTTTGCCTTTTTCTTCCTTGCTTCTGCTTCCACTGCCTTGCTGTTGCTGCAGCTGCTGTTGCTGCAGCTGTTTTTTCCTTCCTACTGCGGTTGCTGCTGTTTTCTTGGCCTTGTGATGCTGTGCACTGCTTGTGCAGCTGCTGCTGCAACCCATCTGCCCTGCAACCCTGCTGTTGCTGCTTTTCTTTGCATTGCTGCATTGCCTCCCTTCCACTGCTGCTGCTGCTGCAACTGAACCCAAAGCTCACTTCAACACTGAGCCCAAGTTCAGTTTACTTAATCCAAAAGCCCAAGTTCATTAATAAGGCCCAGTCCACAGTTCTCTCCAAAAGCCTAGTGTACTGATAGGCTAAAGCTAAAGCCCAGTTCATTCCCAAAGAACTCAAAGGCCCAAAGTACAATCATAACCCATTGGTTACCAAAATCCATTGGTATCCAAAGCCCAACAATAGCAACTAGAACCCAAAATAGCTAGAAACACTACAAAACACTCCCAATCTCTGTGGATCGACCCGTACTTGCACGAGCTACAACCGACGACCGTGCACTTGCGGTATTACTGTAGGCCCGCGTTTCATTTCGCTTCAATTCTATACGTTTTCCCGGGCCTGCCAACTCATTCACAATTCTCGTAAAGTCCGGACAGCTAGCTAGATTTCGACCTCAGTTCTTAGCTTGAGAAACTATCTCTTGGTGATTAGTAGTCATAACTTCAGATCTTTCTTTACACATGTGTAGATACACTTTACACTCTTATCACATGTCTTTTTTTGTTATCAGTGCTAGGATTGTGCCTTTGATAGCTAGATTGACATCTCCATTTTGCTGTGAGCTTAAACTGTTTTGCACATGTCACATTTGATGGAATATGAGCTCATATTTTGTCCTTAGGTTTTATAGGCACACCTCTGGTAAACCTTCACGAGACTTCACTCGTCCACTAGGGACACTTAGTGGTTTAAAAGGCTTAGTGCATACGCTAAATGCATTCGAGAG
This sequence comes from Papaver somniferum, assembly GCF_003573695.1. Taxonomy (NCBI): domain Eukaryota; kingdom Viridiplantae; phylum Streptophyta; class Magnoliopsida; order Ranunculales; family Papaveraceae; genus Papaver; species Papaver somniferum. The sequence goes on from NW_020619603.1 coordinate 6,887,994, forward strand.
ACCAACGACAGTGGTATAGTTAGGATTTCCTTACTTCTGTTTTACTTGAGGACAAGTAAAATTCAGGTTTGGGGGTATTTTATGAGTGCCAAATATTGTATATATCTATCCCTTTTTGTTGGCATTTAACTCATCTTTTATGCATTAATTCTACATTTTATCCCATATTCTGTATTTTCATTGTTTTCGAGAATAAATATTTTTATTAATTAATTTTGCATTTTTAGGTAATAAATAAAGTCTGGATGACTTGCGGAGCAAAAAGAGCAGAAAAGTAGTGAAAAGCCGGGAGAAATCACGCAAGGAAGCCGCGAAGAATGGTGCGCACAACCTCATTTTCTACACACAAAAACGCCTCCGTTCTCAGCCATCAGATCAGTTCTCAGAAGCATCCGATGGTCGCTCCTTCATAGAGCATCAAAATCTGAAGTCTCTGCCAAGCACCACAGCGCTGAAATTCCAAGCCTTCAGATTAGATGGTAGTTGAATCCAACGGTTGCTCCCTTGCTGTGCATCGAAGTTTGATATCTCCGCCTTACACTACAGTACCTAACTCCATCAAGTACCGTTCGTTTCGTTGTATCCCTTCATCCGACGGTCGCTCCTCGCTTGCCTCCGAGTCACCGTCCGATCTACCTACCAGCTTCACATCTCACGGCTTAGTCTCGCTGAACATCAAAAATCGATGAAGCCGCCTCACACCCAAGTGTCGAACACCCTAGACCTCAAACAAACATCCCCTACCCTAACCCATATCGACCTCTCCTCCCTCACTTCCCTCTGCAGAACCACCTTCTTCACCTGCCGCACCACCATCATCACCATCACCCTGCAACAACCATCTCTACCACCTAACCGCCACCAAATTATGTAACCACCACAGCCCACTCTCACCACCAACTATCCATGATGATTTTCAATCCCTTCATCAACATCACACGACCTCAGTGACGTGTGGAATTGGTGAAAGTGATTGCATGTCATCAATCGAGGACAACAAGGCTATGGAGAGGTAGAGAAAGAGAATTGGTATCATGGGTTGCGACTATCACGATGGATTAGGTAATTGAGACAACCTAATTTCTATTTTGTGTAATTTGGGGAAGAACAAACCCTAATTTTGGGGGAATTAGGTATTTAGGGAAATTGAAGCTTGTAACTATAAATAGAGAATGGGTGTGGTGTAGAAAGGCAGACTGGTTTAGCCAGTTTCATGCTTAAGAGGCCTGGACTAGCCAGGACCTCAACTGTCATGTTTTAGTTCAATTTGATGCTTTGTTTTATGTTCATGTTCCACTTGCAATTTCAATTCCAGCTCTTTATCACAGTTAACAGTTGGATGTTGTATGATGTTTAGTTTCTTCAATTTCATTTCTGTTAATGTTTGTCCCCTGTTAATGTGCATGTTTGAATTTCCTGTTTTAATCTTCATGTTAGTGCCATGTTTAGTTCCATGTAATGTTAATATATCTGTTTTGTGATACATGTGAAGTGATGGAATGCTAGGCTAGAAGCCTTTGAAGCACTGAATTGATTGAGTAATGGAAGAAATCAGTGCTCATAGCAAGCTGATTATCTTGCCATTCCATTTTTGTATGCTTAGGGTGCATTGTGTTGATTGAGTAGTGGGGAGAAACTAGTGCTCACTAGTGACAATGAGCAAGCTAGTTCTCTTCCCACTCTGGAAGAATGCCTTAGTTTTGCTCCATTTCAGTTTCACTATCATCCCTGCCCTTGGCTTAGGCCTTGGTTCATCTTGCATTGTTCTTTACTTTTGCCCTGTGTTGCCCTGTGTTGCTTCCATGTTCATGTTGTTTGCCTTTTTCTTCCTTGCTTATGCTACTGCTGCTGTTGCTTCCCTACCCTGCTACTCAGTGTTTGTGCAGCTGCTTTCTTTGCACTGCTGCTGCTGTTGCTGCTGTTTTCTCCAGCTTTGCTGCTGCAGTACTGCTGCTTTCTTTCTTCCCTGCCTTGCAAACTGCTAGTGCTGCTGTGCACTTGCCTCTGCCCTGCAGTACTGCTGCTGCTTCCTTCTCTGCCAAGCTGTTGCTGTTGCTGCTGAGCTGCTGCTGCTGTTGCTGCTGCTGCTGTTGTTGCTGCCAAGCCTGCTGCCAAGCAAAAGCCCATCAGTCCAGTTCAAGGCCTAGTTCTCAGTTCTAAGCCCACTGTCCATTGTTTGTATAAACTGAAGCCTAAGTTTAAGACCAAAGCCCAAGTTCATTATTAAGGCCCAATCCAATTCAGGCTTAACCCAAAAGCCTAATTCAGAGACCAAAGCCCAAGTTCTTAGTTCATCATTCAAAGGCCCAAATCCTAGTGCACTTCAAGACTAACTGAGCCCAAGCTCAGTTCATTTTATTGTTATCAAACCCATTAGTACTCAAAGCCCAATTTAAGCCAAAAGGCTTCATAGCCCAATAGCAACTAGAACCCAAAATAGTTAGAAAACTCCAAAACACACCCGATCTCTGTGGATCGACCCGTACTTGCACGAGCTACAACTGACAACCGTGCACTTGCGGTATTACTGTAGGCCCCCGTTTTTATTGCGCTTCATTTTATACATATCTCCGGGCCCACCAAGTTTTTGGTCGGGGATAATTTTTAGAACCTTTTCAAAGCCTACCAAGTTTTTGGCGCCGTTGCCGGGGATTGGTGCTGTGTTTTTCTTGTATTTTTATTAGCTATTTTTGCATTTCACTGCATAGCATTTGCATCTGCTTCACTTCATTTGCTGTTGGACCTGCTGTTCTGAACCTGTTTTCCTCTGCTGGGACGCCACCAAGGAAAAGAACCAAAACCCAACTGGGTTTTTGCAACAATATCAGAGCAGCTGGGCTGTGCTAAAAAGGTAAGCCTAAACCCATTCCATTAAGAGAACCCAACCTGTGGGCTTCCAAATTTCTTTAATTGTGGGCTTGTAATAATTAACCCAATTTTTTTGGGCTTTTTATTTCTCTATTTTGGGTTTGTAATTAATTATTTTTGGGCTTGTTTGTTTAATTTGTGGGCTTGTATTTATTTTGTGTGGGCTTGTTTAAATTCTTCCATTGGACTTGTATTTTGGACTCTGGGTTTAAACCCAGCTGAGCTTATAACTGATTGTGGGCTTGTTTCCACTCAAGAGTGGACCTCGAAACCAAAGTTTTAAAACAAACGTCGGGCCTTAACCAACTGGGCCAAATTCAACTTTCAAAGTTAAAACTTAGTGTTTCGTGAGCCGCAGCCTTCCATTCCATTAGAGGACAAACAGTGGGCGTGCTCTCATTCAAAAAAACCAAATTCTATTTTCTTCATTTTATTTTCTTAAAAAAAAATATATATTTTCTTTTAAAATAAATATTTTCTCTCCAATTTCAAAAACCAAAAATTTCCCCCATCAAAACCAAAGTTTTCCAAATGTTTCCCTAAAAAAACCAAAAATTTTCTTTCCCATCAAAGCCAAATGTCTCCCGACAAAACCAAATTTTTCCCAAAAAGTCCAATCCCATTAAAAACCAAATTTTCTTAGTTAGAATTCCTTTTGTATATATTTTGTGCTCATCCATTGTGACTCCGAATATGTTGGAGTTTTGCCTTGGATAACGGAGTTTTAATTCTGCTTTCGCCGAAATCGGGTATTCTCTCTCCTTTTACTCTACTCAGCATGTCCCTTTCCATATGTTGCATTTTAATTCTTTCCATATTTTGAAACATTGAGGACAATGTTTAGTTTAGGTTTGGGGGTATAGAGTAGATACCATGATAATTTGCCATAATTGAAAATGAACTCCTTCTTCTTTTTGAAAAAATTGAAAAATTCCAAAAAAATTGAAAAATCAAAATTAAAAAATTAAAAAATTAAAAAATCATAAAAATGGAGCTCATTTACCTTGAAATGTTGACTCTTGTGCAAATATGTAATTATTAGGAGTCTTAGTCTAGATATTTAGGCACCCTGATTCTAGCACAATTCACATAGTGATAAGAAATTTGCACGCGCACGATCTACCAATACATGTATGGCCTCGATCTTCAAGGTGTTTGATAAGAAGTTACGATTGCCAATCACTTTAGAATACTGAACGAAACTTGACTAGCTTGTTCTTTGGTTGGTTGGGATAGAAGGTGGAGGTTACATTAAGAAAGACAACCATCGAATTTAACTGGGTGCATCAAAAAGGGCTACCTCTTGCAAAGTGTCATGTAATCTTTTGTTTCCTTTTGTATATGTATCAAAAGTGTTTCCTTCAAAAAAAATAAAAAAAAAAATAAAAATAAAATAATAATAATAATAATATATCAGAAAAATACAAAACAATCAAGTATTTATCAATTCCATTCTCTCTTGTTCCAAAAAATAAAAAGAGAGTAGTCAATGTAAATAAGAGTCATGTAAATAGTCATTTTGTTGTTTCATTGTAATAAGCAAGGAGGGTGTATGCCATTGATGTACAACGCGAGTAATTGTGAAATACCTCCAACTCATTCACAATTCTCGTAAAGTCCGGACAGCTAGCTAGATTTCGACCTTGGTTCTTAGCCTGAGAAACTATCTCTTGGTGATTAGTAGTCATAACTTCAGATCTTTCTTTACACATGTGTAGATACACTTTACACTCTTATCACATGTCTTTTTTGTTATCAGTGCTAGGATTGTGCCTTCGATAGCTAGATTGACATCTCCATTTTGCTGTGAGCTTAACTGTTTTGCACATGTCACATTTGATGGAATCTGAGCTTATATTTTGACCTAGAACTTTGTAGGTACGTTCTAAGCAAACCTTCACGAGACTTCAACTCGTCCACTAGGGACACTTAGTGGTTTAAAAGGCTTAGTGCATACGCTAAATGCATTCGAGAGACCAACGACAGTGGTATAGTTAGGATTTCCTTAGTTTTATTTTACTTGAGGACAAGTAAAATTCAGGTTTGGGGGTATTTGATGAGTGCCAAATAATGTATATATTTATCCCTTTTTGTTGGCATTTAACTCATCTTTTGCACATTAATTCTACATTTTATCCCATATTCTGTATTTTCATTGTTTTCAAGAATAAATATTTTTCTTACTTAATTTTGCATTTTTAGGTAATAAATAAAGTCTGGATGACTTGCGGAGCAAAAAGAGCAGAAAAGTAGTGAAAAGCCGGGAGAAATCACGCAAGGAAGCCGCGAAGAATGGTGCGCACAACCTCATTTTCTACACACAAAAACGCCTCCGTTCTCAGCCATCAGATCAGTTCTCAGAAGCATCCGATGGTCGCTCCTTCATAGAGCATCAAAATCTGAAGTCTCTGCCAAGCACCACAGCGCTGAAATTCCAAGCCTTCAGATTAGATGGTAGTTGAATCCAACGGTTGCTCCCTTGCTGTGCATCGAAGTTTGATATCTCCGCCTTACACTACAGTACCTAACTCCATCAAGTACCGTTCGTTTCGTTGTATCCCTTCATCCGACGGTCGCTCCTCGCTTGCCTCCGAGTCACCGTCCGATCTACCTACCAGCTTCACATCTCACGGCTTAGTCTCGCTGAACATCAAAAATCGATGAAGCCGCCTCACACCCAAGTGTCGAACACCCTAGACCTCAAACAAACATCCCCTACCCTAACCCATATCGACCTCTCCTCCCTCACTTCCCTCTGCAGAACCACCTTCTTCACCTGCCGCACCACCATCATCACCATCACCCTGCAACAACCATCTCTACCACCTAACCGCCACCAAATTATGTAACCACCACAGCCCACTCTCACCACCAACTATCCATGATGATTTTCAATCCCTTCATCAACATCACACGACCTCAGTGACGTGTGGAATTGGTGAAAGTGATTGCATGTCATCAATCGAGGACAACAAGGCTATGGAGAGGTAGAGAAAGAGAATTGGTATCATGGGTTGCGACTATCACGATGGATTAGGTAATTGAGACAACCTAATTTCTATTTTGTGTAATTTGGGGAAGAACAAACCCTAATTTTGGGGGAATTAGGTATTTAGGGAAATTGAAGCTTGTAACTATAAATAGAGAATGGGTGTGGTGTAGAAAGGCAGACTGGTTTAGCCAGTTTCATGCTTAAGAGGCCTGGACTAGCCAGGACCTCAACTGTCATGTTTTAGTTCAATTTGATGCTTTGTTTTATGTTCATGTTCCACTTGCAATTTCAATTCCAGCTCTTTATCACAGTTAACAGTTGGATGTTGTATGATGTTTAGTTTCTTCAATTTCATTTCTGTTAATGTTTGTCCCCTGTTAATGTGCATGTTTGAATTTCCTGTTTTAATCTTCATGTTAGTGCCATGTTTAGTTCCATGTAATGTTAATATATCTGTTTTGTGATACATGTGAAGTGATGGAATGCTAGGCTAGAAGCATTTGAAGCACTGAATTGATTGAGTAATGGAAGAAATCAGTGCTCATAGCAAGCTGATTATCTTGCCATTCCATTTTTGTATGCTTAGGGTGCATTGTGTTGATTGAGTAGTGGGGAGAAACTAGTGCTCACTAGTGACAATGAGCAAGCTAGTTCTCTTCCCACTCTGGAAGAATGCCTTAGTTTTGCTCCATTTCAGTTTCACTATCATCCCTGCCCTTGGCTTAGGCCTTGGTTCATCTTGCATTGTTCTTTACTTTTGCCCTGTGTTGCCCTGTGTTGCTTCCATGTTCATGTTGTTTGCCTTTTTCTTCCTTGCTTCTGCTTCCACTGCCTTGCTGTTGCTGCAGCTGCTGTTGCTGCAGCTGTTTTTTCCTTCCTACTGCGGTTGCTGCTGTTTTCTTGGCCTTGTGATGCTGTGCACTGCTTGTGCAGCTGCTGCTGCAACCCATCTGCCCTGCAACCCTGCTGTTGCTGCTTTTCTTTGCATTGCTGCATTGCCTCCCTTCCACTGCTGCTGCTGCTGCAACTGAACCCAAAGCTCACTTCAACACTGAGCCCAAGTTCAGTTTACTTAATCCAAAAGCCCAAGTTCATTAATAAGGCCCAGTCCACAGTTCTCTCCAAAAGCCTAGTGTACTGATAGGCTAAAGCTAAAGCCCAGTTCATTCCCAAAGAACTCAAAGGCCCAAAGTACAATCATAACCCATTGGTTACCAAAATCCATTGGTATCCAAAGCCCAACAATAGCAACTAGAACCCAAAATAGCTAGAAACACTACAAAACACTCCCAATCTCTGTGGATCGACCCGTACTTGCACGAGCTACAACCGACGACCGTGCACTTGCGGTATTACTGTAGGCCCGCGTTTCATTTCGCTTCAATTCTATACGCTTTCCCGGGCCTGCCATTCGCAGGGTGATAAGGATGCCAACAAACCTCTCAAGAAATCTCGTCACCTCAAAACCGTTGAAACCTCTGTTCCATTTCACTCACTTATCCTTTCAAAATCTCCTGCGACATCTTCACTAGTTAAACCATTATCTCCAATTCGTGAAAAGGTTGCTTCAGATTTCATCCCTTCAACTGACCTTTCAATGATTGAAAACCCCCTTATTAATCCTTCTGTGGATGAAACTTCTTCTCCTCCTATTGATAATGTTTCCCAATCTTCTATCATTTCCAGTTCTCTACCTGAGCCTCTTCCTTTAAATATTGCTTTCAAAGTTTTGTCTGAGGTTCTGGATGATGTTAAGAAGTCTCCCATTGATCCTGTCAAGGCTGGTGTTTGCGAAATTCTGAGTAAGTATTTTGGCTCTGACAGTGCTGCTTCGCAAACAACTTTTGAAAAAGAGGTTGAAACCTTGAATAAGAATCTCCAAATGATGACTTTAGAGTGTAATGCTCTTCATCTCGAAAATCAAAAGCTCCAGAATGTTTCGCTAGATCGCGACAATCTTCGCATGAAGAATGATGAACTGAGAGGTATGATTTCCTTATCTGTGTCTTAAATTTGCCTTTTTAATGATTCTATCCTTTCCATATTTAATGGTCCTTGAAATCCCTTTTTCGCATGTTAAGCTTTAAACCAAAAACGAATAATGGAGAGATATCAATTTGAATCTGTTGTTGAAGAAGCCCGTGTTGATAAAGAGATTTTGACGGATCAATATAACCAATTAGATAACCTCTATTCATATTCTGTTGATCATATAAATAATCTTACCAATGAAAATACCCAATTAGTTCAGAGGAAAAAATTATTAAGTAATGAAATATCTCGCCTCTCTTATTCTTTAACTAAACCTAATCTAGGGATGGAAACTTTATCAGACGAGGATAAAACTCTATCTCAAGAGAAGCGAACTTTTTTAAACAAGATGGCGATATCTTCGCAATAACTTAACATCCTTCAGAAAGTATGTGATGACCAAGAAAAATCTCTTCGCTCCTTAAGAAATGAACTTATAGAAGTAACAGAGTCATCTATCGCTGAAAGAGATACACTCATTCAAGGTAGAATAGCTTTAAGTGTAAAGGAGAACCAACTTAAAGAACAATATTCCAAATTAGAAGAATCGTATTCTTCACTTGCGAAGAAAAATGCCTTTCTTATTTCTAAAGAGAAAAATCTTCGATCTCGACTTAAAGGTTTAGTTGGAGATAAATTTGATGATGCGATGAACCGTTGGGAGAATAGTTGTCTGACCTTGATTCAACACCTTATTTCGCAAAAGGAAGGTAGTCATAACAATTTGACTGCCTTAACTATCTTTTCTTTGTCATACCTTTTTGAGTTCTTCATCTTACTGAAATTTTGTATTTTACTTTTCGCAGAGTCTGAGAAAAATCTTCATTCCTCCACTTCTGTTTTGGGGGCTAAATATGCATAAATTCGCAAAGAAAATGCACTACTCGTTTCTGTCCTTACTGGTTCTCGCGACCGAGCAGAAAGAAGACTTGATTATCTTGCTTACTTTAAGGATATTCAAGATAGGAATCATCAGAGATAACTTCTTCGTCAAGTTCATATCCGAGCTGAAGTTCTTGTAAATGATATTTTATTGTCCAAATCTCTTCCTCCTACATCAATCGAACCTTTGGAAGTAGATGATGATGAAATTCCTCGTCCTGCTGACAGTGATTGTGATTATGAAAGTGGTGAAGAGAATAATCTTTTGGAATATGAAGAAGAGATCCCTTCTAAGGAAGCAACTGCTGGTGCTAATCAACATGGAAGCGAAAAAGAAATCCCTTCTAAAGAAGTAATTGCTAGCGATAATCAAGATGGCGGCGAAAAAGAAGTCCCTCTCAAAAAAATTATTGTTGGTGAAGATCAGAATCGAAATGAAGAAAAGGCTGGCGATAATGAGAACATTGGCGAAGAGTTTCTTATCTAGTTTTATATTCTTGAACTGTTTCATCTTTATTATTTCTTGCGAATAATATTCTTCAACCAACTTTGGAATTAATTTTCTCTTTTAGTATTTTGCTGGCGAGAAAGATAATGCCTGTTGTTTACTGATTCCCATACTTTTCTCTCATTATCTTTGTTGCGAGAAATGATCTGTTATGAATACTTATAAATATTTTGTTTTGTCATGTGGTCTTATTTTTCCTTCCTAATTAAAGGTCTTATTATGCCACCTCTTGTCATTGCGACAAAATCGCAGGACGTCCTTGCATTTTCATGCAAAAACCCATTGATCTTGCCTTAACTTTTTCTTTTGTATTATTTCCTCTTCAGGATTTTTGCGACAATATGACAGTCCTAAATATTCTTGCGAAAATAAATCCCCATGACATTGTCGTCGTGCGACGAAATCGCAGGACGTCTTCGCACTTTCATGTGAAACCCATTGATCTCGTCTTATCTTTCTCTTTAGTATTATTGCCTCTTCAGGATTGTCGCACAAATATGACAAGCCTTAATACCCTTGTGAGTAAAAATCCTCATGACATTTGCGTCTTAAGACACTTATCAGCTCCCTAATGGAGGGTGCCGCCCTTATCTCCCCCATGGTTGCCCCTTCAAGGAGGCGTACCTCTACCATACAAGGTTGGCTCCTCCCATCCGGTGTTAACAACAACCAGTTGTTTTCGCAGCCTCTTATCCCTTTTACCTATAGGGTTTATGGTTACGAGACTGCACCCTAAGTGGGGTTTTCTTCGGGCCGAGTGCAGTATAAGCCAAGACTTGTCAAGAATGGCAAGGTACACTCCAGATGCCCCTGGCACTCTTGACTCAACCATGTACCTCGGCGCCTTGGTCAGATGCTGCACTCCTTGGGAGAGTCCTTATTACCTTAGTCTCCCAACCTAAGTCATATGCTTAAGCTGAGAATCCAAGGTGCCTCTCCCGGATGGGCTTTATTGACCCCAAATCTCCATGACTCAGGTTCCGGTGGAGGTGTAGCCTTTCCCTGAGCCATGCAACAGGTACCCCCTTATATGACGTACTTTAGGTCTTACATTTGCCTCTTGTGGAATTTTATTCACGAACTAGGGTGTACGCCATAAAGGTTCGCCCCTTTCTCTTTTGTCATTATTCTCTGATTATCTCTGCGAAAGTTTCGCATATCATGATCTTGTTTTGATGTGAATAATCTCACAGCTATTATTTCATTGAATGTTTATTCACAATCGTTTTGTTGCGTCATACATAACTTCTCAAATCTTCTTATGGATAATATCTCTTTAAGTACAATCTGTTCCATGGTCTGTCAAGTCTATGACCAATATCTTTACCTTCTGGATCCATTAATTTATAAGCTCCTGTCCCAACTATCTCCTTAATGATGTAAGGTCCATCCCATTTTTTCGCTGACTTTCCACCATTTTCTCGCTGATGTGTCTCTCGCAGAACTAAATCTCTTGGTTGAAATTCGCGTAATTTGACAGGTTTATTATATTCTCGGGCTAATCTTCGCTGATAATTCTCCATATGATGTAAAGGTCTTTCTCTTTTTTCTTCTAACTCATCAAGTTTTCTTAAAATAAAACCCGCACTAAGATTTTTCTCCCAAGCTTCTCTCTTTGTCGTTGGAATAACAACTTCTGTTGGTAACACCGATTCAACTCCGTATGTTGAACAAAAAGGTGACATTCCAGTATCTTCTCTCCTAGTTGTGTTATAAGCCCATAATGCATTATGTACTTGTTCGCACCATGCTCTATGATGTCCTTCTAATTTTTCTTTAATATATCTGCAATTGTTTTGTTTGTTGCCTCTGCCTGTCCATTAGCTTGTGGATACAGAGGAGTAGACTTTCCACATTTTATCTTAAATGCATTAAGTAACATTTCTATGTTCTGTCCTTCAAACTGTTTCCCATTATCAGATACCAACTGCGCGGGAATTCCGAATCTGCAAATGATATTTTCGAATATGACTGTAAAGATATCTTTGTCGCGAATATGTTGTACTGCCTTTACTTCTGTCCATTTTGTGAAATAATATGTTGCGACTATTAAGTATCTTCTTTGTCCATATCCTGGTAAAAATGTCCCCACAATATCTAAGCCCCACTTTCCAAAAGGCCAAACACTGGTTGGAGATGACAATGGTGCTCCAGGTGTATGTATTTTCTTTCCGTGCCGCTGAAAATCTTCGCAAATGTCTTGATATTTGTTTTGCATCTTCGTGCATGTATGGCTAGTAATAGCCTTGCATTTTTTCTCTATGTGCCAAAGATCTTCCCCCGCTATGATTGCCAGCATCCCCACTATGTAACATTTTTAGAACCTTTTCTCCTTCTTTTCGTGTCAAACATCTGAGTGATGGCCCCTTAAAGGATTTTCGGTATAACATCACATCTCTTAATTCATAATTTGTTGCGTGCCTTTTTATCTTGTGTGCTTCCAATCCGTTTCTTGGTGTTTCTCCTTCGCCAAATATGCATGAAGTTCTGTTCTCCAATATGCGATATTGTTCGTTTGTTCTTCTTCTCCACCTTCTATCATCATTACGTTCTCTTCTTCTTCTTTATTGATTGATGGTGACATAATCTGTATTTTTATGCATCTCGCAGTTGGATCTGTCATCATGCTTGAGATGAAATCAAAAGCGTCTGCGAGTCTGTTATCCTTCCTTGAAATGTGCCTCCATTTTATCTTTGGGATTTTCGCTGATAATTCTTCAACGAGCTTCTTGTATTTCTTCAAGGATGGTTCATTTGTAGTGTACTCTCCCTTTATTTGGCGAATAACTAGCTGCGAATCACTAGTGATCCTGGCATTTTCTAATTTCATTTCTATTGCGAACATTAAGGCATGTACCACAGCTTCATATTCCGTTTCGTTATTAGTGGATGCGAATTCCAATCTGAATGAAAAATCCATCTACGCTCCTTCTGGTAAAATTAAAAAAATTCCAACTACATTGCGTTCCCCATTTGATGATCCATCTACCAATATCTCCCATCTATTTGGTTATGTTAATAAGTATTTTGGATCTCCATGTTCTTCTTCTATATCCATCATCTCCTCCACCGCTTCATCATCTTCTAAAGGAAATTCTGCTAAGAAATCTGCGACAACTTCTGATTGTGGTGAAGATAATATTTCATACTTGATTTCGAAATGTCCTACTTGTGCATTCCATCTCTCCACCCTACCTGATCTTTTTGAATTCTTCATCACTGATTCAATTGGTACTTTTGTTAGCACCCTTATTTTGTGTGCTTGAAAATATATGTGAAGCTTAAATGCGGCATATACTAGTGCTAAAAGTAGCTTCTCAATCTTTGAATAATTCCTCTCTGAAGCATTAAATGTTTTGCTGATGTAATAAATGGGGTTTTCCACTCCTGCGTCCATTCGCAATAACACAACGCTTAAAGCATGTGATGTTGTCGCAAGATAGATCAATAGTTCTTCTCCTGGTTCTGCCTTTTGTAAAATAGATGTATTCATAAGATGTTCTTTGATCCCTTGAAAAGCTTTTTCACATTCATCAGTCCATTTGAATTTCCTTCTTGAGTATATTGAAAAAATGCTTACATTTGTCTGATGATCACGAAATGAATCTTCCTAGCGAAGCTAAAAGTCCGTTCAATTTTTGTACATCCTTTATCGTTGCTGGTGTTGGCATGTCACAAACTGCTTGTACCTATTCTGGATCAACTTGTATTCCTTATTTTGATACAATGTAGCCTAAAAATTTTCCCGATGCAACCCCAAAAATGCATTTTTCAGGGTTCAGTTTAATGTTATGATGCCGCATCTGTTCAAAAATCTCCCTCAAATCTTGTACATGATCTTTGGCTTCTTTACTTTTCACCAACATGTCATCCACGTACACCTCTAATGTTTTGTGTATCCATTTCGCGAACACTTTCTCTACCATTCTTTGATATGTTTCTCATTCATTTCGAAAACCAAACGGCATTTTTGTATAACAGTATAAACCTCTTGGAGCGAAAAAAGCAGTATGCTCTTGATCTTCTTCAGCGAGAGGGATTTGGTTATAACCGTTGTACCCATCTAAAGAAGACACTCTATCATTTCCCGCTGCTGATTCAACCATTTGAGGAATATCCGGCAATAGAAAACTATCTTTAGGGAAATCCTTGTTTAAATCAGTGAAATATATGCAAATTCTTATCCCTTTATTTTTCTTTGGAACAACAACCATGTTTGCTATCCACTCTGGGTATTTAGCTTCTCTTATAATTCCCGCCTCAAGCATTTTCTGTAATTCTTTTTCTATTTGAGGATGGTAGGTCGTTGCGATTTTTCTTATCCTCTGTTTAAATGGTCTCACATTCTTGTTAATATCCAACTTATGACATGCAATTGACGGATCTATTCCAGGTATCTCATCCATGCTCCCCGCGAAAATATCTTTATATTCCCGCAAAAGATTAACAGTTCTTTCTTCCTCTTCTGCATCCATCTTGGTTCCAATCCTCAGTATTAGAGGTTCTTCTATAGTTCCAACATTTACTTCTTTTGTTGGTTCTGCCGCAGTGTAACTGGCCTTGGGTTCTCCCATTTCTGTTGGCTCTTTTATCATTTTCGTAGGTCCATATCCTTCCTCTGAAATTTCTCTGGGTATTCCTTTACCTTCTTTTGCTCTTATCATGCACACTCTAAATTCTTCTTCTTTCTTTGCCTCCTTTGCTATTTTTCTGCGAAATTGTCGCTTTTTTGCTCGTCCTTCATAATGCTTTACTTCAATTTGATAACATAATTTTGCATTGTCAATATCTCCTCTAATTTCACCTACTCCATTTGGCATGGGGAACCTGATGCATTGATGCAACGTTGATGCTACAACATTAATTGCGTGTATCCATGGCCTCCCCAACAGCATGTTATATGGTTATTCCATATCCACTACGCATAGTGTCACTTGTGTTTCGGTCTCTCCTAGTGGAATTCGCACCACTATTTCTCCTTTAGGTTTTGTTGTGGATTTTCCAAAGCCATGAAGAAGATATGTTGAAAAAGACATTTCTTCATCTTTGAATCCCATTACTTTGAACGCATGATAGAATATTATATCCACTGAACACCCTGTATCGACTAAAGTTCTGTTCCATATCCATTCTTTCATGGATTTTGTTGTTGTCCCCTTCTGTTTTCGTGTAATAGATACTGTAATAACCAATGGAGATGTGATGCTCAAATTTTCTTTTGGTATTTTTGCTGCCATGAATGTGATTTTTTGTTTTTCCCAATCTTTCAAGGGTGATGTTTTTTCTACCGCCATAACCTTTCTTCCTTGAAAATCTCGTTTATGTATCCTTCCTTTGATGTTTTCATGGAATTCATTAACCATTGTTTTTCTTAAACAATATCATTTTTATGAGATACCTTTTGATAGAGCACATTAGAATTGAAATCAGCATCCCCAATTGGTTCAGAAGAGTTGAATTAGTACATGAGGTTATTGCTGAATTACCGGTTTCGCTAGGTTATATGATCACAAAAGATAGCTCTAGATATGAATTAATCTTCATAATTTGTGTTTAATCATGAAGATTAGCAATGACAAGATTATTACAATGAATGTGATTTTTTGCTTTTCCCAATCTTTCAAGGGTGATGTTTTTTCTACCGCCATAACCTTTCTTCCTTCAAAATCTCGTTTATGTATCCTTCCTTTGATGTTTTCATGGAATTCATTAACCATTGTTTTTCTTATCATATTACACTCCAATATTTTGTCATCTTCATTGACTCTAATCATTTTTTTTTAACTGGTTCACTGATTTGTTTAATCACTTTCTTGATTTGAACAATTCCAACAACAATCATCAACTTTCAATCTTCATTCCCTGTTTCTAGCGCCATTATGTAGTTGCGGGAAATCCTACACTACATCACTCACAAGATTTCATTAACATTCAACTCATTTTTGGATTAACAATCTTAATTTTATTAATGAATCTTTGGACAATCTTACAAGAAAAGATAAAGGAATCAAGAATAACTATTGTTCTAGATTTTCTCTCTCCTATTTACTTGCTTCTCTCTCAAAAAAGATCTCTCTCTTTCCCTTTACAATCGAATGGCTATTTATATGAAATTACATAGTGGATGACGGCTAATCTGTCTTTTATTTTCAGACATGGTTTGCGACATTCTCGCAACCTTACAAATACTAATCTCGCAAACTTCCTTATTTTCGCAGGATCGTCACACTTTTCTCATGATTTTGCTGATGTCGTTTATTATGTCGTTTCTGAAGTTGTTCTGCGACACTGTCGTGTTGTGTTGTTAATAATTTCGCTGAAACATCATTGCTGCGAGATTCTGATCCTACACAATACACATTTGATATTTCGAGCTGATCAGGTTTATCTTCACCTAATGATGAAAGTCACAATGTTTCAATCACTTTGAAAATCGCTTTGACGAGAAATAGTGTAACAACTGTATAACGTCTTTTAAGAATATTTCAATGGTTGGAATGAGAGTTTAGGTCTATATAACCGATGATGGATATAAGCATTGTGTGGTAATACATATGTGCATAAGTCTCATTCCTTAATCCGAAGTTTGCGAACTTTGTTGATTGAGAGAAACCGGAGGAATTGGCTTTGCCAAGTCCACGAACTGACGGTAGTTCTCTTACCTTGAATTTCTTCTGGGATTTCCAAAAACTCGTTAGTGTGTTCAGTCCGCAAACTGGCGGAAGTCTCTTTGCCGAGATTTTCTACTGAGTTTGGAAAACTCTTCCGGTTGCCTTAAGTCCGCGAAATTGTTTGCGAACTTGAGTGGGTTATGATCTAAAGATGTGCTCTGAACATGAAACTTAAATTACTAAGGAATGCAGTATGCAAACCGTGGCTATAAAGTTCATGAGCCGATTCAAATCGAATCGAATCATCTTTGTTTCAATTGTGTCTTGTGTAGTTACATAAGATCTCATAGCAATTGAAAAATTCTCTAACTAGTTCATTTGAGTCAATTGAACTAGTTATGGTGAAGAAGAACAAGTTTAATATGAAATGCTCATATGGTTAACCTTTTGGGTTACTTTGTTGAGCAACATACACGTATACGTTTGGGCACGGTTTTCACAAACCTAGTAAACGTATATATCAAGTGTGTGTGACAAGCTAAGTTTTCAATCTAACGGTTGAGAAATATTTTCTTGAATCTAAATCAGGTTTTCATCTAACGGTGAATATTGATTTCTTTGTACCTAAGGCAAAATCCTGATTTGAAGACTATATAAATGAGACAGCTAGCATTGGGCAAAACTAATCCCCACATGTCTGTGTGATACTAGTGCGCTCGCTAGAGTCGTTTCTCCTCTAACCTTTGGTTTTCTTCTCTAAAACCAGGTTAACGACTTAAAGACTTCATTGGGATTGTGAATCCAGACCGATACTACTTTTATCGTAGTTGTGTGATCGAATCTTGCATCTTCTATCGTACGAGTACAATCTTATTGATTGGCTTGAGATCGTGAGAGTTATCCGATAGGCAAGATAAAGAAGTCACAAACATCTTCGTCTCACTGTTTGTGATTCTTCGACGTCCTCTTGTTTATACAAGTAAGACTGTTGTGAGGTGATTGATTAATCTAGGCTGTTCGTCGGGAATATAAGACCGGATTATCAATTGGTTCATGTTCACCTTGATTTCATATCATAAGACGGAACAAAAACCTGGGGTTTTTCTGTGGGAGACATATTTATATTTTGATAGACTTTTTTGTGCGAGACAAAAAAATTTATTATCATGTATGCGATCTTGGGTTGCAGCAACTCTTAGTTGTGGGTGAGATCAGCTAAGGGAATCAAGTGCGCAGTGTCTTGCTGGGATCAGAGGCGTAGGGAGTACAACTGTACCTTGGACCAGTGGGAGACTGATTGGGGTCAACTATAGTCCAGTCCGAAGTTAGCTTGTAGTAGGCTAGTGTCTGTAGCAGCTTAATACAGTATGTATTCCATCTGGACTAGGTCCCTGGGTTTTTCTGCATTTGCGGTTTCCTCGTTAACAAAATTTCTGGTGTCTGTGTTATTTCTTTTCCGCATTTTATTTTTTATATAATTGAAATAATACAGGTTGTTCGTTAAAGTTCATCAATTGGAAATCCGACCTTTGGTTGTTGATTGATATTGATTGATCCTTGGACATTGGTCTTTGGTACCGTCCAAATTATCTCTCTTTGATAAAGACTCGCATATTTCCATTTGCTTGAGTAAAGATCAAATCGAGAGATTGAGATATAAACTCTTTGATATATCTTTTTATTGATTGAGTCTAACTGTCTAGTTGATTCTCATAAAAAGTATATTGGAGTTTGTCCACACAAATTGCTAAGAAAATATTGGGTGGTGTTGTTAGACCCCCGCTTTTTCAAACCTCATCTTTTTTGCATGTTCCAGTGTCATTGCAAAGAGTTGGACCAAATAATATGTCAGCTGTATTTTGTATATAAGAACCATAATCTTAAATTGACCATAACCTCCTTTTGCAATGTTCATTATTGTATCTGGATAAGTATGCCAACGTTGTCTTATGAATATGCACTAGCTTGGGGTTTAAATTAGAGTTGACTGCGCAATTAAGACATT
>NW_020619603.1:6905900-6906193 GCF_003573695.1 Papaver somniferum
TGGGTTTTTCTGCATTTGCGGTTTCCTCGTTAACAAAATTTCTGGTGTCTGTGTTATTTCTTTTCCGCATTTTATTTTTTATATAATTGAAATAATACAGGTTGTTCGTTAAAGTTCATCAATTGGAAATCCGACCTTTGGTTGTTGATTGATATTGATTGATCCTTGGACATTGGTCTTTGGTACCGTCCAAATTATCTCTCTTTGATAAAGACTCGCATATTTCCATTTGCTTGAGTAAAGATCAAATCGAGAGATTGAGATATAAACTCTTTGATATATCTTTTTATTGA